>NC_067400.1:42103179-42143179 GCF_016432865.1 Antechinus flavipes
ATTGATAAAATAATTTTCTTATATGCATCTCTCATGGACAAATAGAAAACAGATTTAAGTGAAATCTTAAATTACAATGTCTGCATTATCAACAATACCAACTCTGACTTTCACATCTGTCAGATATCTATATAAAAAGCATAAATTTGGCATATTATATACATGAATGATCCATGATTACATCAAATGTAAGAACTTTTTACTATGGGAACTCCTTTCACCAAAGATAGATTGCAGCTCCTCCTTATGTCCTTAGGACATAAAATTTGTCTGAAGCATTTGGGGCTTAAGTAAAGTTCCCAAGGTCATGTAACAGCAACAATTTGCAATTGTCAGAAGTCAGATTTTAGCCTACCTGTTCATGACCATAAGTCTGCATTTACTTGATCTGCTATTAAAGTCAGTATGGTATAGTAGAAAAGTAACTAAATTCCATTCCATTCAGAGAATGAAAGTTCAAATCCCACCTTAGACATTAACTATCTGTGTGACTTTGGATTAAGTCATCTATTCTTTCTGGGATCAATAAAATGGGGAAAGAGCCATGTCCCAATTGATGATTGATCAAAAGTTATGATCTATGTCCAAAGAGCTATAAATTCATGCATATGAACACCAAAAGAGATTTTAAAAAGAGGGGGAAAGAAAAGGACCTATATGTACAAAAATATTTGTAGCAGCTCTCTTCTCAGGGCAAAGAATTAGAAATTGAGGGGATGCTCATCGATTGGGAATTTGGTTGCATAAATTGTGATGTATGGTTGTCATGGAATAGTTTTATGGGAAGTGATAAGCAGAATGCTCTTGGGGAAAAAAATACTGAAAAGTCCTCTATGAAATCAAGCAAAATGAATGTACTATATACAAAGTAATAGCAATGTTCTAAGAAGCCCATCTGTAAATGATCTTGTTAAATTCAGCAATACAATGATCCACAACTACTCTGAAGGACTTATAATGAAAAATCCTATCCATACCCAGAAAAGAAACTGATTGTACTTGAATACAGAATGAATCATTCTCTGTCTCTCTGTCTCTGTCTCTGTCTCTGCTCTATCTCTCCCTATTTTTATTTTTCTTGTGGGTTTTTTAATCAGGGTGGGAGACCTATATTTCTTTCCCAACATGACTTTTATAAAAATGTTTTGCATAATCTAGTGTTTGACAAACCCAAAGCCCCTAACTTCTGGGAAAAAAATTCATTATTTGATAAAAACTGCTGGGATAATTGGAAATTAGTATGGCAGAAATTAGGCATGGACCCACACTTAACACCATATACCAAGATAAGATCAAAATGGGTCTATGACCTAGGCATAAAGAACGAGATTATAAATAAATTAGAGGAACATAGAATAGTTTATCTCTCAGACTTGTGGAGGAGAAAGAAATTTGTGACCAAAGATGAACTAGAGACCATTACTGATCACAGAATAGAAAATTTCGATTACATCAAATTAAAAAGCCTTTGTACAAATAAAACTAATGCAAACAAGATTAGAAGGGAAGCAACAAACTGGGAAAACATTTTCACAGTTAAAGGTTCTGATAAAGGCCTCATTTCCAAAATATATAGAGAACTGACCCAAATTTATAAGAAATCAAGCCATTCTCCAATTGATAAATGGTCAAAGGATATGAACAGACAATTTTCAGAGGATGAGATTGAAACTATTACCACTCATATGAAAGAGTGTTCCAAATCATTATTGATCAGAGAAATGCAAATTAAGACAACTCTGAGATACCACTACACACCTGTCAGATTGGCTAAGATGACAGGAAAAAATAATGATGAATGTTGGAGGGGATGCGGGAAAACTGGGACACTAATGCATTGTTGGTGGAGTTGTGAACGAATCCAACCATTCTGGAGAGCAATCTGGAATTATGCCCAAAAAATTATCAAAATGTGCATACCCTTTGATCCAGCAGTGTTTCTATTGGGCTTATATCCCAAAGAAATACTAAAGAAGGGAAAGGGACCTGTATGTGCCAAAATGTTTGTAGCAGCCCTGTTTGTAGTGGCTAGAAACTGGAAAATGAATGGATGCCCATCAATTGGAGAATGGCTGGGTAAATTGTGGTATATGAATGTTATGGAATATTATTGTTCTGTAAGAAATGACCAGCAGGATGAATACAGAGAGGCTTGGAGAGACCTACATGAACTGATGCTAAGTGAAATGAGCAGAACCAGGAGATCATTATACACTTCGACAACGATATTGTATGAGGACATATTTTGATGGAAGTGGATTTCTTTGACAAAGAGACCTGAGTTTCAATTGATAAATGACGGACAAAAGCAGCTACACCCAAAGAAAGAACACTGGGAAACGAATGTGAACTATCTGCATTTTTGTTTTTCTTCCCGGATTATTTATACCTTCTGAATCCAATTCTCCCTACGCAACAAGAGAACTGTTCGGTTCTGCAAACATATATTGTATCTAGGATATACTGCAACATATCCAACATATAAAGGACTGCTTGCCATCTAGGAGAGGGGGTGGAGGGAGGGAGGGGAAAAAAAATCGGAACAGAAATGAGTGTCAATATAATGTAATTATTAAATAAAAAATTTAAAAAAAATAAAAAAAAAATGTTTTGCATAACATCACACATGGTTTCTTAATGGGGGCTAGAGGTGGAGATAAAGGGGAGAATCTGGAACTCAAATTTAAAAAAAAAACCAAATGCAAAACAATTGTTTTAAATGAAACTGGGGAAATTACGAAATAAAATAAATAAATAAGTAAAATGAGGGAACTGAAGTAAATAGCAAACCTATGATCTAATACGAAGGCATATTTCATTTTTTTAAATGTCATGTTACTACTATTCACTGCAGGAAAGTTTATTTGAATAGCCACTTTTAAGAGCACACCCAAACTAATATAATGGGGCAGCTAGCCCACAAGTAGGAAGATATATTTTCATGAGTTCAGAGCTAATCTCAGACACTTAATTGGCTGTGATCCTAGACAAATCATTTAACCCAGTTTGCCTCAGTTTTCTCATCTGTAAAATGAACTGGAGGAAGAAATAGCAAACCTCTCCAGCATTTTTGCCAAGAAAATCCCGAATTATTTAAGAAGAATCGAACATGATGGAAACAACAGAATAACAACAAATAGACTAGAATACAAAATAATAAAAAGATATCTCTTATATTACAGCATAGAAGTATCTCAGTAGAGTCAACTGTAAAATGAATTCCTATTGAATAGATATTATTTTGCCACTAGTTTCCATCACAAAATAAAAAATGTGTTCTGCTGGAAGAGTCTGATTCCTGGACAAAATAATTTCACACTAAAACCTTTAAAAATCATATTTGTAACGAAAAATAACTTGATGTTTTTGGTATGAAGGAGAATTTGGATTCTCAAAGGCCTAGTGGAACATTTGTTGACAAAATGGGATATTTCTGTGTTAACGTATTATGTGTTTCTATTCCCTTCCCTCCCTGAAGGCAACTTAGGTTTGAGGATAGGATTGCATTTTTGGTCCTCAATGCCATCTTCATAATGTGATCTCTTTCCAAAAGTTTGCTATTTTTTGTTTTCCATAAAGGTAAGTATGAGTAGATATTTGGGCAGTAACTCCCAGTAATTTAGATATTGTAGAGCTTGGCAAAAACACATGTTGCACTCTGGGCAAAAGATTTTTTGCTCTTTTGGGTTTTTTCTTTCTAAATCATCAGGATAAATTCCTTTGGGTGCTTCTAGACTTCTTGCAGGGGCCTTCCAGTGTTCTGAGGTCTGTTGCCCTATCTAGAGGACCTCATCCTCCCCAGAAAATCCCTCTTCAACTGGACTCTCAATGAGAGTCATCTTACCCCCCTTTATGAAATAAACATTTATAAAGTACTTACTGTATACTAAGGTCTTCCCTCTTTCCATTCCCATGTGACAAACATTTGTAGCGTGCGGGATAATGGGGATTCTTTTTTGTAAGAGCTGGACCAGATGGTTGCTCAGAGCCTTCCAACTCTCAAATCAAGTGTTTCTTCCATATAATCATAGCTCAGCATTCACCCTTTATTATGTTTTACCTTCATCAACCATGATAACCTTCTTTCCACTTTTCTAGCCCTCTGAGAAAGGAAGCATTGAGAATCTGAATCCTGCCTCAGACAATTGTAGTGTAAGACCCCTGTGACCCTGGACACATAATTGCTTGGGAGTTGGATTCCTTAACTCTAAATCAAAAAGCTTGTGCTTAATGACCTCCCAGCTCTAAATCTAGGCTCACATAGCATATTCATTCATCCCTAGCATGGTCCTCAAGGTTCCATCTTCTTATACCGGGCCCTTGGTCCCCTTCTCTCTTCTGAATTTTCCCCTCAGCCCTTTTCTTTGCATGATAGCTCCAAATTTGGCTATTTTCACTGCACTGTGGCTACTCATAATAGGACAGCAATATATTTCTGTACTCCCAGAGTACTACCAATAACTTAAACTACTTTTGTCATATCATAAAAATCTGTGAACATATGATTTAGAAATTGAAGTGCAGCGTAAAACCTTATGAGTGCAATCTGTCAAAGAACATTTTCTACTGTAGTTCAATTTTGTGAATGCAACACACCGCTGTGAGTACTTGTCAGGGTAGGGAAGAAAGAGCGTACTTTTATCTAAAATAAGTTGGCACAACTTTGTAAGCTGTTCAGGAGTCTATTTACTTTCTGAATTGGCTTTTTCTAGACATCTTCATTGGGCAAGCTTAGAGCTTAGAGGGCATGCTTCCTAAAGGAAACAGCACTGTATAAAGTTAATGTCAGTGTTTCTACTGGGCTTATATCCCAGAGAGATCTTAAAGAAGGGAAAGGGACCCACATGTGCAAAAATGTTTGTGGCAGGTCTCTTTGTAGTGGCAAGGAAATGGAAACTGAGTGGGTGCCCATCAGATGGAGAATGGCTGAATAAGTTATGATATATGAATGTTATGGAATATTATTGTTCTTTAAGAAATGACCTACAAGATGATTTCAGAGAGACCTGGAGAGACTTACATGAACTGATGCTAAGTGAAATGAGCAGAAAGGGGAGATCATTGTACACAGCAACAGCAAGATTATACGGCGATCAATTCTGGTGGATGTGGCTCTTTTCAACAATAAGATGATTCAGACCAATTCCAATGATTGTGTGATAGAGAGAGCCATCTGCATCCAAAGAGAGGGTTGTGGGGACTGAATGTGGACCACAACATAGTATTTTCACTTTTTTATTGTTGTTTGCCTGCATTTTATTTTCTTTCTCATTCTTTCCCTTTTTGTTCTGATTTTTTTTTTGCAGCAAGATAATTGTATAAATATGTATACATAAAAAAATAAAGCTAATGTCAGTTCCCAGGGAGGCATTTTAGTGTCATTGTAAGACCCCCTGGATTTGGAACCACAAGATCTGGGTTGATGTCGCAGCTCTGATAATTTAGTAGCTGGGTAACTTTGTCAAATCACATAACTGTTCATTTGTAAAAAGCTTTGGCAACCTTGTTTCATAGGACTGTTGTGATAAAAGCATTTATAGAACCATAATGTGCTGTGTAAATGTCAGCTAATAATTATGATGAGAAATTCACCTTAGTGGCTGCTGGGAAACATAACTTTTTACAATAATCAGGAATTCTTGCACACAGGATGGATTGAGTAAATGAGACATACCACCAGCTTTCTGGCACACAATAATCAGCATCGTATTTAATTCTATAATCAGATTTTAAAATTAGAACTATCAAGAAGGTCTATATTTAAAATCTCTAGCAGTTGGAAAACCTACATACTAACTTCTCAGACAGGGCAGAATAGGCTGTTTTCTTGGCTACCTTGCTATACCTCCTACTCAAAGGTCCTAAACCCTTGGGGGAACTCCTACAGTTAGTAGCAAGCCCTGGAGGGAAATCCAGTAAAAGGGAGGAATACTTGCTGAACAGGTAAGAAGAGAATCAAGAGAGAAAAGGGTTACATTTTATAGAGTGAATTAGTGACAAACCACTTCCTAAGTTAAAGAATTGGAAAATTAAATGTATTTTCCAGTTGACAGTTGACAATGATGGCTGCACAAGATTGTACTGACTGAAATTATATCTACAGATTTTTTTTTCCCCACGTAAATGACAGTAATCATGGTAACAATCAAGTAGTACTTGAAGAAAGATCAGGTCAGCCCAACCTCACTCAAATGCCCAAATTGATCTGTGACCCCCGCCTCCAACACTGTGAATATTCCCTCCAACAATGCAGATCATAACCCATCCACATCAGCCTTTCCTAAATGACTCTGGTCCACATTTTTCCATTACTTGCCTGTGTGGGGTGGACCTGATGTGCTGAAGGCTTTCCTCAAATTCTCAAGACATCTTGAGAATACTTAACAGTGGAGTGCCAGGACTACCAGCCCACCATCTCCTACGTAGCTATTCTCTTCTAAGTATTTATATATAATACTTTTTTTTAAAGTATTCTTTTAATATAACTGGGAAGGAACAAATATGATTGAACCCAACAATTCTGCTTTCAAAATAATGCACTAATTGAATAAAATTCACCTTTTAAAAACACTAATAGATATAGACATGCATGTATGTTGTATGTGTATTTAAAAAATATTTTCTATTTAACATTAAATTTTCCTATAATTGCCCACAAGGTGGCACCCGTAAACTTTGTTAATGGCAGCAACTGTCAAGTTAAAAGTGGGAAATCTCACCACTGATGCACAAACTCTTCAAATATTTATAGAATTAATGTGAGAAATATTTAGGGCACAGGATATAGAAATATTGATCTCACCAATCATTGAACAGAAAGATTTAAATTGTCTAATGTGTCCAATGAAGCCTGACTTGTACCTATATGTCTTGAACCTAGCCTTCTAATCAGTCCCTTTTGTACTAAAGGCTCCAGCTCTCTTAGGATCCTCTTTGTGATTTATTATTTCCTTTATCAAGTTACAATCACAAGAGAGGTAATTCGAGGCTATGGAAATAAAGCTGGATTTGAAACCCAAGGTTTGGCCGCTGGCTCTCTGCTAGTTCCTAGATGACCTTGGGCAAACAATTTCCACCTTGTGCCTCATTTCCTCATCTTTAAAATGAGGAAGTTGTACTAAAGGGTGCTAAAAATCCCTTTCCTATCGAATTCCCTGATCTTGTGCCTTCACAAACCTTCAGATCACTTCCTTTCCAAAAAAGAAGTAGATGAGGTAGCAAAGGGAAACCAGCCTTTGTCCAAAAAGCAAGCTTTGCCCTTGGATTAAGTTTTTCCTGCTTGTTGAAGCTATGCTTTTACTTTCTGTTCTGAGCTCTGAAAATGAGTTACTCCTTCCTGTCTCCACATCTTCCTTGTTCTTAGACTGTCAGATTGCTCTTGACCTTCCAGAGTCCCTGAGTCCTGCTTCTTCTTTAAGCTTTTAGAGTCTTGTCTCGCACCATACCCTGACATCAGCCTGGATCTTTCCCAGTATCCTCCTCCATCTCTTCTCCCCTTAGTCCCGGTCTATGAATTTCTGTCAATTGGTTATGAGACTTGGCCCCATATTTCACGTGTCCTGTACTATTCTCAGTTTGGGTAGCCTGAGGATGGTTAGGTTCATTGTACTTACCCCCTTTCAGATTTAAAAAAAAAAAAAAATTCTATCATTCAATGCTGAAGGCAAGAAATATCCTACATGAGCCATTAGTCTTTATCACTTAATGGCTTCTTGAAAAATCCAGACATACTGAATGAGTTAATCAGATCTGACCAGCCAGAAGGATAGTAGAAGTCTTGACAAACAAAATGAGAGTGACAGGTATGCACTTGACTTCCATTAAGAAAGCAGACAGATGCCCCAAATGAGCGGCTGAAGACCACAGAAGGACGGAAGATGGAGGGAAGAGGTGGGGATCGTGAGCACGTGATCTCTGTGGGACACAACATTCCCCTTTAGAGTAGCAGTGTGCCACTCTACACTGGATTTGGAGAATGAGGATGGAAGGTCAAATCTCATCCCTGTAATTTACTACTTGTATGACCTTGGGCGAGGCATTAATCTCTGTCTTGACTTCCTTAGCTCTTAAATGAGTAGATTTAACTAGATGCTCTCTGAGGTTTCTTCAAGCTGTGATTTATGATCCTACCATCCTTTCCCATTTCCATAAGCTTACTTCAATAGAAAATAAAGAATCTTAAAGAGGCAGCATGTTATAGAAAATAGAGTATTGGACTTAGAACCAATGAGACTTTGGTTTGGATTCTACTGATGATACCTACTAGCCTGTGTGACCACAGGGAAAGCAACCGACTTCTCTGAATCTCAACTTCTTATTTAGAAAGAGGAAGCATGTTGTAGAGGATAGAGTATTGGACTTACAAAGAGACTTTCTTTGGTTTGGATTCTGCTGATGATATCTATTAGCCTAGGTGACCACAGGGAAGGCAACTGATTCCTCTGAATCTCAATTTCTTTTTTATTATTAATAAAGCTTTTTATTTTCAAAACATATGCATGGATAGTTTTTCAACACTGATCCTTGCAAAAACAAGTGTTGCAAATTTCCCCCTTCCTCCCACCCCCACTCCTTGGCAAGTAATCCAATATATGTTAAACATCTGCAATTCTTCTGTACATATTTCCACATTAATTTTGCTGCAGAAGAAAAATTAGATCAAAAAGGAAAAAATTGTTATGCCACAGTTCTTTTTCACAGTCCTGACTCAGTTTCTCTGCACTAGTTTCTCTTGTCTCAGTTTCTTTAACTGTTCTGTCTCAATCCCCTAAGCTGTAAAACTCCCCCTTTGGTCTGACTGAGGACTATTTGCTCTAAAGTTATAAATTGTTAGCAAGATAAACAAGAGAGTAAACCTCCTGATTCTTTTTTGTCCTCAAGAATTTACAATATCCCTCTAAAATATTCCAAGATACCTCACTGATATCTTTATTTCTGTGTATGCAGACATCCTGTCTCTGGATTTTTAGGATTTATGGCCTCCCCCATCCTGACAGAAGTTTTCCCACGCTTCTTACCCCTTCCTTTGTTTAGAGAAAAAGTATTTAAGAATTTGGGGTTCCTCCATTCATTGCTGGAGGCTGGCAGCTGGAGGCTGGATGCTGGACGCTAGATTCTTTGGGATGACAGTCTCCTCCAGCCCTGGGACTGTGTGGAAAGGTGAAGAACTTACAGATTAAGCACATTTTGATCAGAGACTGTTAACTAAAGTAGATCAGGCCTATAGGCCCCAGTCACGTGATTTTAGATGAGACCTGGACTGCATTCCATTGTCCAAAGAAGAAATTAAGTGGCCGAAACTGTATATCACCTTTTTCACTGCATTCCACTGACTAAATAGGTGGATAAAGGTTTATGTAACCAATCACAGCCTGTAAAGGGTGGGATTTTGGGGCTTCTTTGTCTGAAATGTATAAAAGTTATAAGCATCGTCAAGTGAATGACCTCCTCCTGTGGGTGTCTTTGCTGTCCTTTCGAGCCCACAGGCCAGGACGGTCTCAAGATTCTAATAAATTCTTTCTGTACATCATTTGGAGTGACTCCTGAGTAGTCAGTTTGGGTAGGTACAATTGCCCCAAACAGGACCAACATGGATTCCTTGGTCCCAGTATATCTTTATTTCTGTTTGACTGGATAATTTGAGACAAGAGTCCTGTCCAGCCAATTATACTCTCCCATTGATAAAGTATTAAAAACTCTCTAATCTCTCTCCTGCCTCAGTTTCTCACAAAATGAGAAAGAAAACAAAATGCAAGAAAACAACAACAAAAAGAGTGAAAATACTATATTGTGATCCACACTCAGTCCCCAAAGTCCTTCTCTGGATGCAGATGGCTCTCTCCATCACAAGACCATTGGAACTGGCCTGGCTCAATCCCCTAAGCTGTAAAACTCCCCCTTTGGTCTGACTGAGGACTATTTGCTCTAAAGTTATAAATTGTTAGCAAGATAAACAAGAGAGTAAACCTCCTGATTCTTTTTTGTCCTCAAGAATTTACAATATCCCTCTAAAATATTCCAAGATACCTCACTGATATCTTTATTTCTGTGTATGCAGACATCCTGTCTCTGGATTTTTAGGATTTATGGCCTCCCCCATCCTGACAGAAGTTTTCCCACGCTTCTTACCCCTTCCTTTGTTTAGAGAAAAAGTATTTAAGAATTTGGGGTTCCTCCATTCATTGCTGGAGGCTGGCAGCTGGAGGCTGGATGCTGGACGCTAGATTCTTTGGGATGACAGTCTCCTCCAGCCCTGGGACTGTGTGGAAAGGTGAAGAACTTACAGATTAAGCACATTTTGATCAGAGACTGTTAACTAAAGTAGATCAGGCCTATAGGCCCCAGTCACGTGATTTTAGATGAGACCTGGACTGCATTCCATTGTCCAAAGAAGAAATTAAGTGGCCGAAACTGTATATCACCTTTTTCACTGCATTCCACTGACTAAATAGGTGGATAAAGGTTTATGTAACCAATCACAGTCTGTAAAGGGTGGGATTTTGAGGCTTCTTTGTCTGAAATGTATAAAAGTTATAAGCATCGTCAAGTGAATGACCTCCTCCTGTGGGTGTCTTTGCTGTCCTTTCGAGCCCACAGGCCAGGACGGTCTCAAGATTCTAATAAATTCTTTCTGTACATCATTTGGAGTGACTCCTGAGTAATCAGTTTGGGTAGGTATAATTGCCCCAAACAGGACCAACATGGATTCCTTGGTCCCAGTATATCTTTATTTCTGTTTGACTGGATAATTTGAGACGAGAGTCCTGTCCAGCCAATTATACTCTCCCATTGATAAAGTATTAAAAACTCTCTAATCTCTCTCCTGCCTCAGTTTCTCACAAAATGAGAAAGAAAACAAAATGCAAGAAAACAACAACAAAAAGAGTGAAAATACTATATTGTGATCCACACTCAGTCCCCAAAGTCCTTCTCTGGATGCAGATGGCTCTCTCCATCACAAGACCATTGGAATTGGCCTGGCTCACCTTGCTGTTGAAAAGAGCCGCATCTATCAGAATCGATCGCCACATAATCGTTGCCATGTACAATGATCTCCTGAACCTCAACTTCTTAATCTAGAAAAATGAAAACAAGAATATTTATGATATCTTGCTCTCAGATTTATTTCAAGGTTTACTTTCCAAACCTCAAAGCACTTTATAAATATTGTTTATTATTGGATAGATCGGGATCTCTGTCTGGATCAGTCATTTCACTGATTAAAAGGGATGTTCTTATTAGGGAAGTCTCTATCAGTACAGTGTAGCATGTTCTCTGCATTTATAGTCTCAGAATTCCCTAGAGCACTAAGAATCACATAGCCAATATCTATCAGAGACAGACTTGAATCCCCATCTTCTTGGTTCTTAGGGCAGCTCTCTGCCTATGATATCACACTGTGTCTCTTCGAATAGACACATATTCTAGATTTATTCAATTCATCTCATTCAGAATAATTTAAAAGGAACCTGTGACTCTAGAATAATGAGGCTATTTAATTCAATCTTTGCATCACACTTAGCACAGTGCTTAATAAATAGTCCATTGAGTTAAATGAAAAGAAACTATGGACAACAAAAAGCCAGGTCTATGGCCACTGCTTTTGGTTGATAATAAATGCTCATGCATTGGCACATAGGGTGAAGCCCCAATCTGGAATCATCCCCTTGGATTTAGATAGTCCTTATCATGGGGGAGATGAGAGATGAAGAGAATGTATTTCAGGATGATGATTACCTACCTCCTGTGATATGTGTCACTTGGCTCCTCATTCTCTGTGTTAATGCTACTTCTAGGCGATAAGCTTAATAACAGCTTTTGAATTGCATAGCTCCAGAAGCCATCAGTCGCTAGGGATGCTCTCACCCTCCTCCAAAAGTAAAACCCAGATAGACACCTTGATGAAATTTGTGGAAACTACTCACCTTCCCATTTTTAGCATCTATCCCAGGTTGTTTTATTCTATGCCTTCTCCCCTTGAGCTAGTCATTACCATTAGTTACATTGTCTGTATACAGAGTCACCTGCCACCTCAGTAATCCTCTGAAATAGTTTGACTCTTTTCTAGCTTTCCTCTTCTTTTCACAAACTGCTCGGTGAGTCATCCTTCAGTCTGGGAAACAAGAGGAAAACAGACCTTTTAAGTGGCCAAGAGAGTCTTGAGGGGTGATCTAATCTCATTTAAGAGGATGAGAGCTTTCCTAATATCCTGTCTCTACAATTAAGGATAAAATCCAGGTCATTCCCCCCCAATCAATGAATCATATGACACCTTGGTTGTTAGTAACAGACTGCTTAATGTCCTGGGTTTGATCATCACCCTGCACCTCCAATTTTTTATTAAGAGGATGAAGAATGAAGGTACATAATGATAATAATGCTGGCATGTGTCTGTGATGGAATTGAGGAGGAAAAGGGAGAAAGAGAGGAGGTAGAGGAGGAAGAGGGGGAAGAAGAAGAAGAAGAAGAAGAAGAAGAAGAAGAAGAAGAAGAAGAAGAAGAAGAAGAAGAAGAAGAAGAAGAAGAAGAAGAAGAAGAAGAAGAAGAAGAAGAAGAAGAAGAAGAAGAAAGGATTTTCATAAGAGAATTAGTAAATCATGAAAATGTGTTTATTTCTTTAAAGTATTCCTGAGTAATGGGCATAATAATCGCATGTAAAGTCTTTTTTAAGGATGAGGAGAATAGAATTAGGAAAAGGAAAAAAAAGGAAGGAGGGAAGAAAAAGATGTGGAGGGAGAGAGAAAAAGGAGAGAGATAAAAAAGAGACAAGAGAGGGAGAGACAGAAAGATGTTGACAGAGAGAGAGACTGAGAGATGGAGTCAGGGAAAGATAGAGACTAAGAGAGAGAAAGAGATAGAGACAGAGAGACAGAGAGAGGATTGTTAGTTCAGGATTTCAAGATACAAAAGCAGGACAGTAGGTCACCCTTAAACCTAACTGTGGTTTATTATAGTGGACAAATGAGAATGAGGATTAGTGTGTCCAGACTGCCTTGCTAACACCTAGCCTATTAATTCTGGTTCTGATTTTAAATTATATTTAATAAATGCTTTGAACATTAGCTCACAAAGAAAACCTCAGTCTGAAATCATGCCCTTTAATTCATACTCACAAGAGGAACAGAACCCATTTCTCGAAGATTAATACCTGTATCACATGATGTATGTCACTTCACAGTAACATATATGATGGTCTCAAGCAATTAGCCCTGCAAAAAAAAAAAAAATGGAGGCTGATTTGGAGTGGCTTAGCAGAGTTAAGGTTGGTGAGATTCTATAAAGAGGTATAAAAGAAGATGGATGCATTTACAAATGCATCAATGGTGTGGAACCCAGGTACTTGGGTGCCTGCTGCTCCCATTATCTCCTTCCAAGATGTATCGCCCATAAACAGTCCAGATAAGTATAAACACAAAAGATTATAGAATTCTTTTGGTACCAGAGGCTGTACTTTTGGACTTGTGTATTGCTCTAGCTGTTTCTATGTTCTACCCTTTCTCTCTCTGGGAAGAATTCAGTATAACTTGGCTATGTCACCTCTCCTATTCAGATTAGTGCAGGCAGCATCTGGATACTATAATTGTATAGATGGTGAGACTATATTGTATAAGAAAAAAAAAATCCTGACTCAGATGTATAGAAAAAGCAATTAGGTATGTGCCAGCCAGAATGTCCAGATTCTTTCCAATGTTCTCTTGCTCTTTTCCCTGGCTTCAATATCTATCATGAAGGATCATGGAATCAAGAAAACCTCACTGCCCTAGACCCAAAACACTTCCTGTGGAGTCTGAGGGAAGCAGATAAAAGCCTTAAATGGTTTTGGAGAGATGTAGACTCATAATCAGGCAGTTTAAAAGATTTAAAAGGGATTTTAAACCTCAAGTCATCTAAGTGTCTAGGAGCAAGGACTTTGAGTTGCACTAGAGAAAAGATGGTCAAAAGAAAGATTTGGTCTTAATCTGGAGTGGTCTGCAGCTTTTATCATGTCTTTAGTTGGGCATGGTGGTTCATAGCCTGCATCTGTCCTTTAAAAGAGCCGTCAGCCTTGGTCCCTTCCAGGAAAAGGCTTTCCAGTTACTACCCACTGTAGTTAACACCACCAACAGGCAGCCTGGGAAGGATTAAATAACTGAAGACCAGAGAGCCTTCAGAAACCAGGAGACTACTCGAGATGCATAGCAGAGAGAGTTCAATTATGTCACAGAGTCATCTGTAGCTCTCTGACATCAGAAGTGCCATGGCAATGCTTTTTCCCTGCCCACATGTGTCCCGAGGTGTGGTCCTTCCATGCATATGGTCTAACAGCACAGGCTGCTGGTATGTGTTCCTTCACAATGTTCCCAAGTAACTCATGTTCCACACACGTTCGCCTTCCATATATATCCCTATGCACATGTTCTTGCATTGGTTACACAGTATCTTAGGGAAGAGTATCTCAGTGGAAGAGTATTATGGCATTTAACTGAACTAATGTATCCTCTGGTTGTCTGGTGAAATGTAAACACATGAGTTAAGGCTTTTTAACAATGATTTTGAGTACTCACTAACTCACAAGGATATGTGGTGACATAATTTTCCAGGAGTGCCTAAGTGAGAGTCTCAAGTGCTACAATCCAATTTTAGGAGTTTAAGACTGGGGGAAGGGGGAGCAGAAGGGATACCAGGTGGTCTTGTAAATATAGTGCCCCCGGGCACTAGTCAGGCAGGCTACAAAATATTGTCGATGACTTCTCTTTCCACAAGTGTGACTTCCATTTTGAAAACTACTGCTCCCATTCTCCTCTCCCAAGTTGTAAAGATAAGAAAACAAAATTCCAAAGTTAAACTTGATTATTTGGCACTTGTAAATGTCATAATATAAATTCAGCAGAGGTTTTCAAAGCAGTGAAACTAAACAGGATGAGTGGGTGACTAAAATAAGAACAGCCGTATCTGAGAGAATAGTAACAGTTCAGGACCATGCCAAAGGGATGTTGGAATGACGCCAGATAGAATTAACCTCTTATATCAGAACTCCAAGGTACACCTTGCAAATCCAGTTTCAAATTTGCCATCCTGGTTTTTTTTTATTTTTATATACTCCTCCTAGAATCTTCATCTCTTCTACATTTAAGGAGGATACCCAGATCACCCATATCTCCATTTCACCTACCCATGTTCCTTTGGACTTAACATTATACCCTCACTTTGAGTACCTACTCCCCACTCCCCACTCCCCACCTTTTCATCTTTCTTTTGTGTGTTGGCTTCTCCCATTAGATCCTAAGATTCTTATCGACTGAGATATATAAATTAAGGAGGATGCCCAGATCAACCATATATTCATTTTCATCTAGACATGCTCCTTTGGGCTTAACGTTATACCCTTAGGCTGGGTACCTACTCCCCATCTCCCACCTTTTCAATTTTCTTTTGTGTGTTGCCTTCTCCCAGTAGATCCTAAGATTCTTATTGACTGGGATATACATAAACATGCATACACATATATGTGCACCACATACATCCTCAAATCATATAATTGTTTAGGATCAAGGGACTGATCCTTTGTGTTGTACTGGGAAAATGGACAAAAGAAAAGACTTAATCGTAGTCTGAGACATTCTGCTGGCTTTTGTCAGCTCTCTGTCGGGTGTGGGGATCTATAGTTTTCATCTGTCCATTGAAAGAACCGTCAAGCTCCCTACTTCTTTGCTCCCTTCCAGGAAAAGGCTTTCCATTATTGGCCCCCAGTAGCTGTTGGGCAGAGAGCAACCGGAAGCCTGGAAGGATTAATAACTGAAGCCCAGAGAGCAGCTCCGAAGCAGGAGACTACTTGAGATGTATAGCAGATCTACAAATATTTATATACAAATGTGTATGTATGTGTGTTTTCCCAGCACTTAGCACTGTTCCTAGAACATAGTAGGTGCTTGGTAGATATTTTATTGACTGACATACCCATTCTTACCTAACTGGAGAAAGAAGTTATTTCTAGTGTACAAAATCTTTTGCCACTTTCCCAAGTGGATTAAAAATGCAACTCCCTTGCAAATCCCTTGGTGATCACACTTAGGAGTCCACACCAAAATTCCACCTCAGCAGTCTCAAGCTTGATCATTTCCACATCCTTGTCAGCTTCTCCCAGAAAACAAGGGAATAGCCATGTCAGTTTTGGAATGGGTCAGAGAAAATGAGGTTATAAAGACTTAATAAAATAAAATCTTAAATATCCGTTTCAAGTTACGTTACCACTTGAATTTTTGTTTTGAATCTCTATAGTTCTTCATCTTTCTGTCCTCTAATTCAGACAATTTAAAGTAGTGAAGACACAGTGGGTTGAAAGTAAGAAGACCTGGGTCTAGATCTTTGTTTTATCATTTTCTGGCTGTGACTTAAAGCAAGTCAAAATCTCTCTGACATTAGTTTCTGCATCTGTAAAATGACAAAAATATTTCCACTCCCTGCCTCACAGAAGTATTATGAAGGAAGCATTCAAAAAACCTTAAAACATAGAAAAGAGAATTTAAAAACCTGCATGTGGCAGATGTCACTAGGGCAACCAATTCTGTAGCCATGGACAAATCATTAAGTTCCCTGAGCTTCAATTACTTTGTCTGTGGAAGTAATGGAAAGTGGGAATAGTAAACTATAATAACCTCCATTGGCGAATTGTTGCAATGAGTTGTGCAAATGGGTCAACACATGTAAAGTGTTTTGCAGACTTTAAAATCCACCAACATTAATTATTGTTATTCTTACACAAAATATGTATTTAATGATTACTATCAATGAATTTTTGAGCACTTATTAAACACCTACTATGTGCCAGATTCTATGCAAGGGACTATTTGACATTAGATGGAAGAAGAATAAGATAGTTTCTGCCTTCACAGAGCTTACAGTCTCAGTTGAGGAGAAGAAACACAGACACAAAGATATAAAGAAAATTGTCTAAAAGAAGAAAAAGGTAGTACAGTGCAGAGAGTGACCAGCCTGGAGTCAGGAAGTCTGAGTTCGAATTCCTCCTCAGACATTTACTAACTACATGATTCTGGACCCCCATTGTCTCCCTACCACCTCAAAGAAGGAAAGTTAGATGACAGCTGGTGGCAAGAACCCAAGGAGGGCTTCATGGAGAAGTCTGCATTTGGGCAGGGTCTTGAAGTAGAGGGCTTCAACAGAGAAGAACCAAGCAGACTATGGCAGGATAAAATGGTAATACAAGTATAGAAAGCTTTTCTTCTAAAGACAATGCTTCATTCTGAAAGTTCTCCCTCCCCCTTCAGGTTATGAAAATAATAAAATAAAATTTTAAAGTATTAAAATTAGCCATTTCACACATGCAAATCTCATATATAAATTCAGTGCCATTTTTTTCAGAGGGAGCTATGAATTACACCAAATGGGAAGCCAGCTGTTTTTGTATATCACCACCTGCAAAGAATATTGACATTCCTTGAAAAAAAAATCTCCATTCCTCAATATTTTATTAGAAAAAAGTTAGGCTTTTCTCAGCAAGAAAATGACAGTGCCCTATGCAAAGCACATGACAATCTTTTATTGGTGAATCATTTTCAGTCATGTGTGACTCTTTGTGATCCCATTTGGGCTTTTCTTAATAAATACATTGGAATGGTTTGGCATTTCCTTCTGCAGCTCATTTTACAGTCAAGGAAACTGAGGCAAACAGAGGTAAGTGACTTGCCCCAAATCATACAACTAGTATGGCAGTCTCTAGTGTGACTAGTCTTTTTGAAGATCACTTGTATTTCCATATATCTGGAGATGTGGTCAGAACCAGTATTAGGTAACTAGGGTTTTTGTATCAGGATATGAATATTGGGGTGGGGAATGCATTTCTCTCCACAGAGAAGGGAACTAAGAGGCTAAGAAGATCCCTTCAGGAGGTGGCAAACCTCTTCCTCCTTATATCAGTGCCCTGAGAGAGGAAGCATATCTCTTTTTTTCCCCTAGCAGGTTTCTATTCCCCATGAAGTTCCCCGTGTCTTCACACATTTTTTGCTTTTAAATTTTATTATCTTAACAATCTTAAAAACTCTCTACAAACCCAAATATTCCAAAATAAAAGGAAAAAGGAAGAGAATTATATACAACTGTGAGGTTCCCTTACAAGGAAGAGCTTCTATTCAGTGGGTGGAATAGTTAGTGGGTGGTGATAAGCCAAAAAAAGAGAGAGCCTCAATAAAATCTTTTTCCCTAATGCACAGAAGAAATAGGAGACACAAATAGAGCACTTTAGTTACTGCCTTGTTAAAGTATACAAATTGATAGATTAAAATATATATACATATACATATCTATATTATGTGTGTCTCTGTGTATGATGATGACTCAGAAGGAAGTGTCAGAGTTAATCAAATTAAGCAATGTGATTTTTATTGAAATTCCTAAACCTACAAATCATGATAAGGGGCATGAATCCAAAGAGTTTAAAATCCCTGAAAGAAAAGTTAAGTGACTTGTCCATTCCCATATAACTGGTAAATGTTGGGTGCAGAATTCAGCTCACTTTTTTATAGTGCCTTAAGGTTTATAAAATGCCTTTCTTAAAATAATCCTATGAGCTAGAGTACAAAATATAGATACATACATATACACATTTTTAATAGTATACACATAAATAAATACATGTATATGTGTGTTCACACACACACACACACACACACACACACATACAGCCCAACTGTACCTGACCACAGTGGATTGCCTACTCTGGGGTCACAAAACCAAGCTCAATGTTGATGGCAGCGTATACCTACTTAGGGCTTTCCTTCCCATTCTCTGAATTTGCCTTGGTCATCAGCATCCCCAGTTATGGCTCTAGTATATTGACTCCCTCCTCCCCCCAGAATATTTCCTATCCCTGGACCACACCCAGTGATGAGAGGAAACCAGAAAACCCTGGGCTTTGCTTGCCTTTGGGCTGATGGGACCCACTGATGGATCAAAGCCTCTGGCTCCATTTCAGACCACAGCAAAGACACAGAAGGCCAGGTCAGTGAATCGGGGTACTTTGCCAAAGTCTCTCTCTGGGTGGGAGCATCTGTACTTCAAGAGAAGGGAGAGTATTCAAATTGTTTCAGTCTTTCCAAGGGACAGAATCTCCTCTCCTCCCCAATTGTGGAAATAAAAATGTGCCCCATGAGACCATTTCTCTGAGGGATTTTGAACTCTTTGAACTCGTGCCTCTGGCTATGACTTGAATGAACATCCAGTGCTTTCTCCAAAAATCACACTATTTGCTCAACTGTAACATTTCTTTCTGAGTCATTATCCAGGTTCTGATTCTACCAAGACAACAAGAAGTGAATTTTAAAACCTCAATGACAGTTCACACCCTTGAACTTCCTAACTGGCCAAGTACAAAATCTTCAGTGTCGCTCCCTACATAACACAAAATAGTTGAACCATTAAAATGCTAATATGAAGCTTTAATAATTTAAGAGGGAAAGGGAGCTGGGGTTCAGAGAATCCTTCTCCAGGGCTGCTGGGAAGACTTTCTTTTTCTTTCTTTCTTTTTTTTTTTGTCAAAAGATACCTTTATTTAAGAGAAGAGGTTACAGGCAAAATGAAGAGATAATAGGCACTAGGAGTGGTAAATATGGAATAGATTTGGGAGAGCAATGGAGTTATCGAGGAAAGAGATTTGGAAGAAGCCATTAATGGAATGTGCCCTGAGATGTGAGTACACCATTGATCAACAGTTTAAATCCATAGAAGAGTTTAGTGTTTAGAGTTTAGCATCTTTAGAAAGATGCCATTAAAGAGAAGAAGATATGAGGAGGGAGAAAATACCTCAGAGCAGGCTTAGTCCTGAAAAGGATTTAATCCATGGAGAGTTTCTAAGGAGAACTATGTGTATTTTTAATACCTGGAGGACTTTGGACAGGTGACCACACCCCTCTTAATTCAATCAAGTGTGTGTCAGGCTGTATACTAAGTACAGAAGATGTAAAGGAAAAAAAATGCAACAAAGCCTGCCATTGGGAACTTGTATTCTAAGACAGAGAAACGTGTACAAATGAATAGGTACAAAATATGTACAAAGTAAAAATTAGGCAAATGGTGGGGGAAGGAAATCATCAACAGCTGAGGGAACTAAAAAAAAGCTGGAAGAAAAGAAGAAAGGGAGTGAAGAAAATAGGAAAGAAGGAAGAAAGAAGTTAAAGATGGAAAGAATGAAGGGAGGAAGAAAGGAAAGAGGGAGGGAGGAAGGGAGGAAAGAAACAGAAAAAGAAGAAAGGAAGGAAGGAAGGAAGAAGGAAGGAAGGAAGGAAGGAAGGAAGGAGGAAGGAAGGAAGGAAGGAAGGAAGGAAGGAAGGAAGGAAGGAAGGAAGGAAGGAAGGAGGAAGGAAGGAAGGAAGGAAGGAAGGACGAGAGGAAGGAAAGGGGAGGGGAAGGCAGAGGAAGGGAAAGGAAGGGATGATAGGGGAGGGGAGGGAAAAGGAAGGGAGAGGAGGGAAGGGAGATTTATTAAATGTTTACTGTGTGCCAGGCACTGTAGGGACACAAATAAAAGTACAAAGAAAAGCACGTCCTGCCTCAAGAAGTTTACAGGTTAATGGATGAAGACATTTCACAAAAGAGGGCTGACTGAATGTTTGGAAATCTTGGGGCTAGGAACAGGACTGAGAAGAAAATGTAGATTGACCTGGGACCCTCAACAAAATGGAAACTCTAGAAAGCAGTCATCAAGGGGACAAACAGGGTGGGTCTTGCAGAGGGATGATCCCTGCTGAAAAGGTCAAAGGGGTGCTTGTATGTCCCTGACTGAGAAAGCTCCAGGCTCTGAAGGAAGTCCCAGGAAAAGAGAGCAGAGTTTAGAAGTCTGGGAGCCAAGAACAGAGCCAGAAGGGGAAGAGACGAAAAGGAGCATTCCAGGCATGTGGGCCTTTCTCACTCCACAAACTGAGGGAGCTAGACTATGTGATCTCTGCAGTCCCTTCCAGCTGATACTCTATGACCCTATAATTCTACCCAGGTCCAAAGCCTTCCACCTGAAGTAGATTTCCCCTCCTCTCCCGCAGGTGGCAGGAATTAGTGATTATAAATGGGGGCCAGAGGATGGATTTTCTTACATCATGAAATTCAGAGTGAGTTACCTTGGCAAGCTGGCATGGTGTAATGAAAAGAGAGTTCTGATCTGGAGGCAGAAAGTCTAGATTTAATCCTAGTTGTATGACCTCAAGCACATCACTTAACCTTCAGCCTCTCATTTTTTCTCATTTTTCTCATTTTTAAAATGGGGACAATCACATTTGCTCTCTCTACCTACCTCACAGATTTCCCACGAATAAAAAGAAAATTATTTTGTATGTTATAATTCATGAATATGAACTACTTATTATAGAGATGTACAAATCTAAAAAAAGCCCCAAGCTTAACATCGGAAGAGATTGTCCTGTCTGACTGGGACTATATGATCTTTCTGGACCTCGCTGGGGTTTTTTCTGTAAAGGGGGAATAATAATGTTTTTTCTACCTACCTCACAGAGTTGTTGTAAGGAAAGCATTTGGCGAACTTGAACAGACTATGTCAATGCAAGCTGCCATTATTATTATTTGTGAATTGGGAAAGGAAAATAAATCTAATGTCTAAGGAGAAGAGCAAATTGCCTGTGAATGAAAGAACTCAGCCAGCTGTTTTCTCTGAGGCTAAATCTGTCAAGGGGCGGAACAAGATGATCTCTGAAACCCTCCCAATTCTCCATACTAGAATCTCATCCACACTCCTTTAAATGTCCCCATACCAGGAACACGCCACCAACATGCTCTTAACAAGGGTGTGCCATGAGGTGATTCAAAGCTGTTCCAATAGACTTGTGATGGAGAGAGCCATCTGCATCTAGAGAGAGGATTATGGGGACTGAATGTGGATCAAAGAACAGGATTTTCACCTTTGTTGTTGTTATTGGCTTGCTTGTTTTTTTTCTTTCTTATTTTTTTCCCTTTTGATCTGATTTTTCTTGTGCATCATGATATATGTAGAAATATGTTTAAAAGAATTGAACATGTGTAATCTATATTGGATTATTTGTTACCTAGGGGAGGGTGGAGAAGGGAAGGAGAAAAATTTCTAACACAGGATTTTATAAGGGTGGATATTGAAAACTATTTTGCATGTATTTTGAAAAATAAAAAGCTATTATTATTTTAAAAAGCAAACAAAGGAGGGTGTGTCAAATCCAATTAAATTGGTGATAATGTACAACATGGTGTCCTGTGGAGGAAAAGACTGAATGCTAAAGGATACACCCAATAATCATTTTAGTAGAGAATTATTTTTTCTCTTTCATCTGCTCTCAGAATATTTACATACATTAAGAAACACACATCACTAAGATTTCTCAGGTGCTTTAAATTCGAAAAAGTGTTTATTTGATTTTATCCATATTATTGGTATTATCAAATACATTTTATAAATGAGACAATAAATCAGTCAAGAAGCACTTATTAAGTGCCTATTATGTTTCAGGCACTGTGCTAATCCATGAGAAAACTGATGTAAAGGGAAGCTAAATACCTTGCCCAGGGTAATACAATTACAAGTCTGAGATGGAATTGAAATCCAGGTCTCTCCTGATGCCAGCAGCAACCTTTCCAATATATCACATTGCCTTTCTGGTTAGCTCAAGAAAGGAAAAATAAATAAATAAGCTGTTTTGAATTGGAGAATTTCTAGATGTTGACCTGGGGATATTTCTATTTTAGCAGATACTGTGGCAGGATGGATATGGCTCACCACCATATTTGTATTTAGAAATGGGGAGGAGGTCCTCCTAGGTCAGAAAACCATTAAGTGTAGTCATACCCCTTGGGATTCTAACAGAAGAAGAAAAACTCACCTGGAAAGGTGTTTGCCTCTCTATTATTTCTGTCTTAAGCATATCTATCCAGCATTTAAAAAATATTTTTTCAGTTCTAATCTTTCCATGTATTTTGAAAATAAAAAGCTATTATTTAATATTACATTTTTTTCTAATATTTTCAATTCTAAATTCTCCTCTTCATCTCTTCCTCCATCCAATGAAAAGAAATGTGATTGAAGTATGTGTGGGTGTGGGTGAGGGTGGGTGGGTATGTATAGAGCCACATACACAGGTATGCGGTTGTACGAATGTAGTCATGTAAAGCATATTCCTACATTAGCCATGTTGTGGGGAGGAGGGAGGGGGAGAAGAAGCAAGAAAATTAAAGAGAAAAAAAATCTTGGATTATTTTTCAAAATGAGTTTTTATCATTTTCTTAACCGGGACCTGTTAATTTGTTTTAAAATATCTTGATAACTGCATTTCAATGTAATTGTTTTCCTTTGTAATTCCATATATTTTATTTATTCCTTTAAAAAAAATTATTCTGGAGGCAGCTAGATTTTGCTAGAGCAGAGCACCAGTCCTGAAGTCAGGAGGACCTGAGTTCAAATCTAACCTCAGACACTTAAGACTTCCTAGCTGTGTGACCCTGGGAAAGTCACTTAACTCCAATTGCCTCAAAGAAAAAAATTCTGAAAAGAAGTCCCTTGGTTTTATTGTTTCTTGATGTCTTATGGGGTCATTAACTTCTATTTGCCCAATTTTAATTTTTAAGGAGTTCTCTTTTGGGGGGGGGGAATTTTTGACTTTAACATTAGGTCAATTCTGTTTTTTAAGGGGTTATTTTCTTCGATATTTTTTGTGCCTCTTTTACCAAGCTGTTAATAATAGTTTCGTAATTTTCTTGCATCATTCTTATTTCTTTCCCCAATTTTTCCTCTATCACTCTTATCTCTTTCTTCAACTCTTCCAGGAATTCTTACTGGGCTCGGATCCAATAAGAATTTCTCTTTGAGGCTTTCCTAGTTATTTTCACATTGTTGTCTTCTGTGTTTATATCTTAGCCTCCTCTGGCACCTTAGTAGCTTTTTATGGTCCAGTTTTGTTGTTGTTGTTGTTTGTTAATTTTTCCAGTCTATTTCTTTATACTAAAGGTAGACTCTAGTCCCAAAGTGAAACCATAACCAATATGATTCTAACTGGCCATCAATAGGTCCTAGGCCAAGCCCCATTTGGTCATTGTTTGGGTCTTGACTCAGAGTGTATGCAAACAGCACTCATTTCTGTTTTGGCCAGAAACCCTAAGGATCTTCCCCTCTCAGATTAATTCATTCATTTAGATTTTGGGGGGAGAAGAGGGGACGCTAGGTGAAAGAGGAGTTTCTTTTCCTTGATTCCTGTTACTTGAACAACAAATAGAGATGTTTTTAGTCTCCTTGTCTTTACATTCAGCCTTCTCTCTACTATACATGTCTACAACATCTATTTCCAATTGGAGTTGAAGGATTTCTCTTTTTTTACCTTTTCTCTTATTTCCAATAGAAAATAGAAATAGTGACCATCAGTCTATGGCAATCTGTCCCAAAATCACTGCCCTACATGGTAGTGGCAATAATGAAAATCTATAAAGTCGAGTGTAAGCAAATTCTCACAGAGTCATTCAATGAACAATTTTAAATAATAATAATTTAATAATTCTTTTTCTACATGTTTAACAAGGGGGGGTCTAAATTGAGATATGTGATTGAATATGTTGATGAAAATATACTGTCAGGATCTTTGAAGAAGTAAAAACCCACTTCATTAAAAAAAAAAAATCACAACCAATGTTAATAGCTCCTGTCTGCTACTATCTTCTTCCCAGAGATAAATGTACAGAAAGGCTGATTTAGACATTTCACTGAATCTGCTGAGATCGTTCTTGGAACTATTGATACCAACTTGAAAGAAAGTAGAAAATCATTCATTCATTCATTACACAGTTAAGAAAGTTGTCTATCTCTGAGCTGATTCTGATGGCATGAGCAAGTATAAGAAAAATCTTTTACAACCCTCCCTACTAAGACTTTTTTTTTTTAATTTAGGATCATTAAATGTTGTCCATGGTCAATATGTCCTTCTTGATTCAGGACTGAAGGCTTATGGATAAGCTCCTCTGCACCAGTTTCACAGAGCAATGAGATAAAAAAAGAATGTTTTATCTTTCAGTAGTGTGGGTTTTCCCAAGGATAGATAGAGCATATCTTAAACTTTCTTTGGAGTCAATAAATATTAAGGGAGCATGGTGCCCTTACCTGCTACAAAAGAAGCGGGAATATTTATTTACTTGTGACTCCTCTAGGTCTGATTGTGAAATAGCTCTCAAACTAGTTTTACACATTTATTTATTTGTTCAACTAGTCTATATTAAAGGCTTACTATATGAAGAGTAATCTGCTGGGTGTTAGGGATATAAAATTAAAATGAAAGAAACCATTGCCTTTCATTCGATTTCTGGAAATTTGATCTCCTTTCCAGGCTCAATTCACATGTCAATACCTGAATTCAAGAGAGCCTTTTTGATTCTCCTACTTAGTAAGACCCACCTCTAAATACTTCCTCACAGTGTGACCCTGGGCAAGTCACTTAACCCCAATTGCCTCAGCCAAAAAAAAAAAAAAAAAAAAAAAACCCACCTTCAAAATCACATTATTTTTCACATAAAAAGAAAGATATACAGATATGTGTGTATATATGTGTATGTGTGTTCATACATGTATATAGATAATAATAACTAACATTTCTGTATACTACTTCCTTTTATCTCATCTGTGGCAGATATGAGCTATAACATACTCCAGACCACATTAATTGCCTATTCTTAACACAGTCCTCAAGAACTATCACCTAATCATTTTTCTGTACACAAGAATCTATTTACCACAGAATGTTGATCTAGATTCATCTGGCCATAAGGGAACCTAAGCCAAATTCACAGAATTTGGAATAAAGAAGAAAGGAAGAAGAAAGGGAGGAACAGAAGTAGGAAAGAAAAAAGGAAGAGAGACCGGGAGGGAGGAAAGAAGGAAATGAGTGAGAGAAAGAGAAAAGGAAGGAAGAAAAAAATTCCCAGTACCTTGTGACAGTCTTGATTTTCCCTCTGCTATTTCCAACTCTAGATGTTGAAATTAATGAAAAATAAGTTTAAAAATTAAAAAAAAAAAAACCACTAGCTGTATGACCTTCGGCAAGTCAATTAACTTCTGTTTAATTCACTGGAGAAGGAAATGGCAAACCACTTCAGGATCTTTGCCAAGAAAACCTATGGAATGGTTCATAGGGTCAGGAAGGATCAGAAATAATTAAACAACTTCTTTGGGGTAAGCTGCAGAAATGATTGCCCTAATGTCCAGAAAATACCTATTTAATGCAAAAGCAGCCTGAGCATCTGTCCACCATATATCAGGATTTCATCCAATGTTTTCTTTTTTGCAGTATTTGAGAGATGATTAGAAGCACTTTTAACTAGCCTGTCTGACCTTGAAAGCCCAGAAATGGAATAGTTTCCTAAGGGTTGAGGGTAGGGGTAGAGGGAAATAGGAGCATGGATGCTGCTTTATGAAGATTATTACCCAGGGCATTACTTCTGACATTGTTTTGTCCCATTTTCATCTATTACCCACACTACAGATCAGAGAAGAAAGCACATCTCACTAAGCACTCAAAAACAAAAGCCAACTTTTCTTTCTTTCTTTCTTTGGTGCCATGTCTAAGTGTTGACAGCTGTTCTTCATTTAAAACAGCAACTAATTTTAAAATTTAGAGTTCATTTAGACTAATCCACTTATTTTATAGATGGAGAAACTGAGTCTCAGAAAGACTTAGGAGCAAGCAGTCAAGCAATCTATCCAGAAACAAAAAAGCTACTTTAGTGACAGAAGTAGAACCCAGAACTATGTACATTATATATTGAAATGTTATTGTAGCATAAGAATCAGTGAAGATGAAGAATTCAGAGAAATGTAGGAGATTTCTATGAGATGATGCAACAGAACCAGGAAAATAATATATGCAATGATTATAACAATATAACTCCAAAAACCAATAAAGTAAATTTGAACCTTATGCAATTATTGTGGCCAAGCTTGGCCACAAGGAAAGGTAAAAACAATGTATCTTTGTTCTTTCCTTGAAGGAGGAAGGTTCTATGGGCATGGAATATTACAAAGCTTTTTTAATCACTTAGTGCACTGGTTTTTGGTGAACTGTGTTTTGTTTGTTTTTAAGTTTTCTGTTACAAGAGAAAGATTGCCAGGCAGGGGAGAGGGAACTAGTATATTTGATAATGAATATTTAAAATCTTAATTTAAAATTATGAAATATTGAAAAATTAATATAAAACAATACAATAATATAAAGTAAAAAGCATAAATTAAACCTTAAAAAAGAGAGTTCTATAGCTCTTGCTTATGAGAGGAACACTCTCTTTATTGATATTCACCAATCTGAAATATAGGAATTTTATTCTTGTTTGAGAATCCCCTGACTATACTTTTCTGACTTCTAGAACTTTGCTCCATTTCATTTGGGCATTTATGATGTTCCTAAAAGCTGGACTACTACATCAAATCTCCTCATCAAAAATGTAACATATTCCTGCCCAAAAAAATTTTAACATGTAACATATTCCTGCCAAAAAAATTTTTTAACATGTAATATATTCCTGCCAAATGATTTTTTTAACTCAAGCAAATTGTCAATTATTTGCAGTTTTGTCAGTATGGAGCTTCTTCAACCAATTCTGACTGAAATTCTTCTGATGTTCAGAAAGGTATAATAGTAGTGCTCCATGCTCAGCATCTAGAGATCATGGGAAACACATAAGCAAGAGGAAAGGAGCATTGGTTCTAGAGTCACAAAACTTAATTCATTCCCCTTCCCACTTCAGTTTCATCATTCATTCATTACAAAATGAAGGGAGAAGGGTGTCAAATTAAGCAGCTAAGTGGCAAAATAGTGCTGGAGTTGGTAGTCCCAAGTTCAAATCCAGTCTCAGATGCTTATGTGCTATGTGAACCTAGGGAAGTCATCTAACTACTGTCTGCTTCAAGTTTCCCTATTTATAAAATGGGGTTAATAATGGCACCTACCTCTAGGGCTTTTGCTAAGGACATAATGGAATTATGTTTTTAAAGTGTCCTATTCAATAGTCTAAGTTCAAAAATTTTTATACTGATTTTATTTCTAATAAGATTTTCCTAAACCCTCTTCTAACATTTTTCTCTGAGGTCTCATCAGGATGCAGAGGTGAGCAAGGCTTTTCAAAAGCTATGCCAGAAGAACTCACGAACCAATAGGCCCTGTCAAACTAGAAAATCCATTAGATTGTAAGCTCCTTGAGGGTAGAAACTGCCTTTTACCTCTTTTTTGTATTCCCAGCACATATAATGCCTGGCACATAACAGCGGCTTAATAAATGTTTATGGATTAATTGATTATTAATAGAAAGACTTCAGGCATTAACTTTTCAAGATATTGTGAGTCTTGTCAACTGAAGATCAACCTAGCCAAGGCTAAAAGAGTTCATCAGTAGGAATGACCAACAGGTAATCAATTTTCGGCCTTAACAACTTACAAAGATCTATTAAGGAGATGAGAGTATGAAGAGGATGATGTGTGTCTGTTGAGGGAGAATTCATACCAGTGAAAGCAAGATTTCAGAACCACTGAAGAGCATCTGCACACCAAGAAAAATTATAAAAGAGCACTTGACTTTTTTTGTTGTTTTTGTTTTTACAAAATCTTAATTCCCACTCAGTTAAAGCTAAATTAT
The DNA here is from genome assembly GCF_016432865.1 of Antechinus flavipes. NCBI lineage: Eukaryota > Metazoa > Chordata > Mammalia > Dasyuromorphia > Dasyuridae > Antechinus > Antechinus flavipes. The sequence goes on from NC_067400.1 coordinate 42,131,803, forward strand.
ATTGAAGTTGGTTAGCTTATAATGTTGTCAAGGCCAAGGCCACTTTTTTTTTTCTGGATTATAGCTTTACAGAGAAAGGTGATTCAAAGGTCCAATGATGTCATTACAAGGTAGCTCATTTTACTTCTACATGGTTCTAAGTGTTAGAAAGTTCAGACCTTTCAGCAATTTCCATTCTCTCTCTGATTCTTACCTTTCTCTTCAATTCAATTCTTCTTCTAGCCCTGGCCAACTGATTCACAAATGCTGCTTGGCCATAAGTGGAACCTCAGGAATCAATGTAAAGGGATAACTGCAAGATGATGACTATTACTGAAGAAACAATATAAAATGCACCTGGATAATGGCTGAATAAGTAGTCCTTGCCTTCGTATATCCTTGTTTCTGGGACTCAGAAGTGACCTCAAAGGCCATCTAATTTAAGCCCTAAACTGATACATGAATGACTCCTAAAATATCCCTATAAAATGTTGTCCATCACCTACTCAGAAAAAATCTCAGTCTCAGGGAGCCAATTACCTCTCAAAACCCTTCTCATTTCCCTTAAAGACAATTCTCAGTGATAGAAAGTTCTTGGTTATGTCAAACCAAAATTTGTCTCTCCAGAACTTCCATGCACTCGTTAGTAAGTCAAAAAGGATTTATGAAGTGTCTACTATGTGCCAGGAACTATGTTATGGGATACAAAGGAGAGGAAAAGACAGTTTCCACCTTAAAGGAGCAATCTAAAGAGAAAGACAACATGTGAATTAATTAAAAGCAAGCCATGTATAGGATAAATAGGAAAATCCAATCACTCCATAGAAGAAAAACGATTCAGCATTTGGACAGCAGCATGTCCACTTGCTAAGCCCCCCTCCAACCATATCCCATCCCATCAATTGGCATAGTTTTGAGTTCCCTCACTGTCCTCATTATCTCCATGTCAATACGCAGTTTGTTTAACAAACTGGGCTGCTTCATCTCTAAAACCCCTTTCCTGCTCTAAATATCCATAAAGAATCCATAAAAGATAGTATAGTGCCCAGTCCTGAATACAGTACTCCAGATGTCAGCTAATCTTCACAGAGTACACTGATATTACTTCCAGCAATCTATTATCATCATCACCATCATCATCATTATGGCCACCATTCTTCTATTAATGAAGTATAAGATTTCATATCAGGAATAACATAACCATTACTGATCACAAAATAGAAAATTTTGATTACATCAAATTAAAAAGCCTTTGTACAAATAAAACTAATGCAAACAAGATTAGAAGGGAAGCAACAAACTGGGAAAACATCTTCACAGTTAAAGGTTCTGATAAAGGCCTCATTTCTAAAATATATAGAGAACTGACCCTAATTTATAAGAAATCAAGCCATTCTCCAATTGATAAATGGTCAAAGGATATGAACAGACAGTTTTCAGAGGATGAAATTGAAACTATTACCACTCATATGAAAGAGTGTTCCAAATCATTATTGATCAGAGAAATGCAAATTAAGACAACTCTGAGATACCACTACACACCGTCAGATTGGCTAAGATGACAGGAAAAAATAATGATGAATGTTGGAGGGGATGTGGGAAAACTGGGACACTGATGCATTGTTGGTGGAGTTGTGAACGAATCCAACCATTCTGGAGAGCAATCTGGAATTATGCCCAAAAAATTATCAAATTGTGCATACCCTTTGATCCAGCTGTGTTTCTATTGGGCTTATATCCCAAAGAAATACTAAAGAAGGGAAAGAGACCTGTATGTGCCAAAATGTTTGTAGCAGCCCTATTTGCAGTGGCTAGAAACTGGAAAATGAATGGATGCCCATCAATTGGAGAATGGCTGGGTAAATTGTGGTATATGAATGTTATGGAATATTATTGTTCTGTAAGAAATGACCAGCAGGATGAATACAGAGAGGACTGGCGAGACTTACATGAACTGATGCTAAGTGAAATGAGCAGAACCAGGAGATCATTATACACTTCGACAACGATATTGTATGAGGACATATTTTGATGGAAGTGGATGTCTTTGACAAAGAGACCTGAGTTTCAATTGATAAATGACAGACAAAAGCAGCTACACCCAAAGAAAGAACACTGGGAAACGAATGTGAACTATCTTCATTTTTGTTTTTCTTCCCGGGTTATTTATACCTTCTGAATCCAATTCTCCCTATGCAACAAGAGAACTGTTCGGTTCTGCAAACATATATTGTATCTAGGATATACTGCAACATATCCAACATATAAAGGACTGCTTGCCATCTAGGGGAGGGGGTGGAGGGAGGGAGGGAAAAAAAATCGGAACAGAAACGAGTGTCAATATAAAGTAATTATTAAATAAAAATTTAAAAAAAAAAAAAAGGAATAACATAGTATGGTGTGTAGAAAGCCAGACTCAGAAGAAAGAAATCCTGGACTCAAGCTCACAGAACCATTATGTAAACATCATCTGGACAAGTCACTTAACATCTCAATGCCTCCTAAGTAGGAGAGTGCTGGCCAATGTTTACTAACTAGCTTTCTAGGGGATTCACTTTTAAGTTTATTCTTTTTTATCAACATTTTCTCCATCACTTTTTTAAGTCTAGATAATGAGCAAAATGTTCATTATCTAAACAAAATGTCAGTCCTTCCTTTGTAATATTTGCCAATGTCTGTAATGTAAATACTCACACTGAAAATTTAACAATCAGCTCTCTGAGAGTTGGTGTGAGCTACAGCAAACCCCTTGTCTAAATAGCAAAGCATGTTTTAATCTGCACTGACAGAGAGAGTCTCCTTATTGGGAACTTCAAATGATGAAGAAAGGATGAAATAAGCATTTATTAGTCACCTGTTACTTTATTAAGCACTTTACAAATATCTCATTTGATCTTTAAAATAATTCCACGAAGTAGGTGTTATTATTATCCCCATTTTAGAGGTGAGGAAATAGAGGTAAAGGCAATGATTAAATGACTTGTTTAGGGTCACATAACTAATTAGTATCTGAGGCTAGGTTTGAACTCAGGTCTTCTTGTCTCCACAGTGTTCTATCCACTGCATCATTTAGAAAAATGCTCTCAGTCAGAATGGCCTAGATCCAAGTCTTGTCTTTTATAAATACCAACTATGTGATGCTAAAAAGTTAAGCTTTGAGTGGACCCAAGTAACTCTCTAAGACTGTAAATTAGAACAGTTGCAGATCTGCTCTGACAAAGGTAGTTCTTACACCATATTTACCATGAAGTTTCTACAGTTTACCCTCATACCAAATTACAGGTTAAGACAAACATATACACACATGCAAACATGTAGGATATACACATGTGTGTATATATGAGAATATTTACACATATATTATCATCTTTGCAAAGAGTTTTACATGCATTAGTTCATTCAAACCTCTTAATAATATTTTAAGTTAATTTGTCATTATGCCTGTTCTACAAATGTCTAAATTGAGACTCAAAGGGGTCAACTGAATTACCCAGCATCATAGAGAGAAGAAGTAGATTGGGCTTGATTGCTTTAAGAATTTCATCTAGTTCTGACCAAGTGAGTTAAAATGTGTAAATGGCATTTGAATTCAAGTTTCTCCTGACTCTGAGGTCAATATTATTCCACTATACTAAGAAATCTTAAAACTCTTAAGTAACCACACTACATTTCTCCAATTTGTCCACAAGCCTATGATTTTTTTTCTCATATCTAAAAGTCAGATTCAATACCCATTAATCTCCCAGTCTACACCCCCTCCCATGTTAAAAAAAAAAAAAAAAGCTAAATTCATGACTACTTCTTTGGGAGTCTGTGTTGACTCCTAGTGATTACCATTTTCTTAAGTGTTGACAAGTCATCCATAGAATAAGCTGCTCTGGAAATTTACTGGGTATTGAATTTCAAGCTGATTGGTCTATAGTTTGAGAAATCCAACTTTCTCTCCTTTATAGAAACTGGAACATCTGCCAATTCTCTGCTCTGATGATACTTTTCCCATTTTTCTCAGTTCCTTAAAGATGATCCTTTTCTAGCTGGAAATGTCTTGGGAATTCATCTAGTCCAGGGGTCCTCAAACTATGGCCCACTGGCCAGATGTGGCAGCGGAGGATAATTATCCTCCTCACCCAGGGCTATGAAGTTTGTTTATTTAGGCCCAAAAAACAAAGTTTTTGTTTTTACTATAGTCCAGCCCTCCAACAGTCTGAGGGACAATGAACTGGCCTCCTATTTTAAAAGTTTGAGGACCCCTGATAGTCCAACCCCTACACTTTATAGATGAGAAAGCTCAGACAATCAGTGAGAGATAAAAACAGGAATCATAAAAATCACCAGTTTGAAGTAATTCAAAATAATAATTTAGAAACTGTTATTATTGCTATTAATATAGTACAGTTGGGTGAAAGATCTCATTTTCTCAATGTTTGTTGAATAGAATTTAATTACCTTTCACTATGATGAATTCCCCATCTATCTCTTTCTTTTCTAAATGGAATTTTCTGTCTCTCATTCCATTCAAATGGGTAGAAATATTCTTTTCCACCCGAATGAGCTAAACCATTACTAATGAGAACTGCATGTCCAAGTATAAATTTAACAAGCCTCTTTCTAGAGGCCATTAAATTTGTACATTCTGTCCAGCACCAAAGATAGGAAGTCTTTATGGAGCAAAAATTTAGATGCGTAATATTAGAGCTCAAAAAATTCCTGAGAGTACTTCACTCAACTCTTTTACTCTGTAAGTGAGGAAACAGGTCACAGAGAATGATTTGGTCAGTCATACAACTCATTGATAAAGAACTGGAATGAATGATGTTCTCACTGAATCCCTGCTCACCTTTCTTCCCTCTGTCTCTGGTTGGTATGAGCATAATATCTTGACTGTTAGGGAGAAGATTGTGAGGTGTTACAAATAGGAGAAATGGCCAAATAGCACTGAACACTCAGTAGGGCAAACTCAGACACAGGATTAGGAAACCTAGACTAAGAAACTGCTGTGAGCATAGAGACTTATCTTTGTCCTATAGCAAGGGACAAAAAAGATAAAATGCCCAAGATACAAAACCCTAATGCTCCTTCAACACCAGATGCTCCCTAGTGAATGCCATGGGTAAAAGCTGCCTCCTACCCACTACATGGGAAGCTCTGGAAAAACCCATCATAAAATAGAATTGAGAAAGACCCCAATTTGTTCTCACACCCTTGGAAAATCCAGTGTAGGCTGAGATCAAAAATAGGGGGAAGAGAGGGGAGGAGGATGTAAAAGAGAAAATAACTTTTACCACTGACTTATTTATTATCCTTGTGACCTTGGACAAAATACTTCACACCTCATCTGCAAAGTTAGAAAGTTGGGTTCAATGACTTCACTGAATTGCTCTGTCTCTAAAGTTATACTCCTATGGACTTAAACCAGAACAAAATTCTAATCCTAACTCTGATATTAGTCACTTAACCTCTGTCTCAGTTTATTCATCTGTAAAATGAATAAATATCAATCAGAACCAATATCAAACTGCTGACTAGCTCATGGAGGAGAGAGGGTAGAAAGGCAGTTTGAAGTTCAATTTTTAAAAAAATGTTAAAAATGGCTTTTATACTTTTTTTCACTTTTTTGTTCTTTGTTTCTCATGGTTTTTCCCTTTTGTTCTAATTCTTTTTTCAGAATACAACTGATGTAGAAATAGGTTCAATATGATTGTATACACATAACCTATATCAGATTGTTTATTGTCTTGAGGAAAGGAGAGGGAATGGAGGGAGGGAGGAAAATGGATATTATAAAAGTAAATAAAATTATCTTTATGTTTAAAATAAAATTTTATTATGAGGGTGAAGGAGAGCCTTTTCACGGTCTTCCTTAATCTTCATTCCTTTTCTCTAAGATTATCCACAATATATCCTGTGTATAATTTGTGTGTACATAATACTTTGTTTGTCTACCCCATGTGAGCTTCTTAAGGCCAGGGACCATTTTTTTTTTTTTGGTCTTTATTTGTATCTCTAGTATTTAGCAGAGTGTCAAATACATAACTAGGCACTGTTTTTTGACTCTCACTTGGGGAAAAATGGCTTTTACATAAAATTGGGAAAAAATAAAATATTATTCAAAGAGTTCCTCCCAGTTCCGATTAAGTGATTTAACATACAAAAAGCACTTTGTAAACCTTAAAACACTATATAAAGACATCATCATCATCATTATAACCAGCTATATACCCGACCTTGGCAAATTATTTGTCTGTTTTAGTCTCAGGACCCTCATTTGTAAAATAAAAATCAGATTATCTGGTTTTTAAAGGTATTTTCCAGTTCTACAAACTATGATTCTAAACCTAGACTCTAATATTTGATCCTCAAATGAAGTCCTGGAACATAAAGAAGAAATATACAGTTTGGGCATAGTTTGTCATAGCCTAAAGCCCCCGTACATTTTGGACAGCCAAAAAGAAAAAAAATGCTGAGTACAGGAAAATGATATTCAAGTTACAAAAAGGTCCCATTTAGGTCTATTTGTCTCTGTGGGAGGTAGAATTTTTTTTTCCATGAAGCTGCCATTCTTAATCTCAGTCTTCCCTCTAACTGATTTGTCAGCTAAAAACAGCTTAGTGAAATAGAAAGAATAAAATGGCCTGGAATCCAAAGAACTTAGAGTATGTGGACTTCAGAGGCAGAGGACCTGCATTCAAAGCAATATATGTATGTGTATGTGTGTATGTATGTATATATACATACATACACACACACATATATTTTTATTAATACCTGTGGTACTAGGCAAGTCCCTCAGTCTCTTTGAGTCTCTTTCCCCATTTGTAAAATGGAGGATTGGACTGGTTTGATTCAAAGGTTCTTTCCCATTACATATGTGTGTGTATATATATATATATTATATGTAGTTATATATTTCTATATAGTTATATGTGTATAGTTATTTAGTTTGTTTATATATAGTTATATGGTATATAGCAATATATGTATATATAAATGTGTGTATGTATGCATATATATATACATATATTTTTATTAATACCTGTGGTACTAGGCAAGTCCCTCAGTCTCTTTGAGTCTCTTTCCCCATGTAAAATGGAGGGATTGGACTGGTTTAATTCAAAGGTTCTTTCCCATTCTAGAAAATATGCCTTACACAAATTAATTCACAGGGAGAACAATATGTAATTTGGACTCAGTTACTCCAAAATAGCTTTCTTTCCATACTATTGTACATATCAAGTAAGATAAAGTGAGTGGAAGTGTTTCAGAAAATAATAATGCACTATCAGGAGTACTCTCAGAAGCTCACTATGTAGGGTAGTGGAAAAAATATTAGGATTAGTCTCAGAAGATCTGGGTTCAAACCTTTCCTCTGCTACTTACTAAATAGGGAATCTCCCTTCATTTCCAGCCCTGATTCATCATCTGTATAATGAAAACGGGACAATCCTTCTCACTCAGAATCATGAACTTTCAGATTTACTGGCCAGACAATCTAGAGAAAATCATTTAATCTCTCTGAGGCCGTTTCCCTAAGGCAGGGGTGGGGTGATCACAGAATCACACAGTTTGAATCTTGGAAGGGAATTTAATAGCATCTAGTCCAACCCGCAGTACGGGAATTCCTACTGCCACACACCCAGCCAGAGGTCATTCAATCCAATAAGAAGAAAACCTTTTGGACGTCTTTAATTCCTACGCATTTTTCCCGGGCATCGAGCCTCCCTCACCTTGCCTCTTTATAATTTCCGACCTATCGATCCTCATTCTTCCCTCTGTGGCGGAACAGGAGGTATCTAATCCCTCTTCTTGTCAGTCGGTTCAATGAGCATTTATTCAGTCAGTCAACAAGCATTTATAAGCACTTAGTATGTTTGAGACACTGAGCTAAACATTAGGATACAGAGAAAGGTAAAAACCTAATACTTGCCTTCAAGAAACTCACAGTATGATGGGGAAAATAGCATGTGAACTTCTATATACATGGGATCTTCAATGGAAATAAGTGATTTCACAAGCCATTCTCAATTGATAAATGGTCAAAGGATATGAACAGACAATTTTCAGAGGATGAAACTGAAACTATTACCACTCACATGAAAGAGTGTTCCAAATCACTATTGATCAGAGAAATGCAAATTAAGACAACTCTGAGATACCACTACACACCTGTCAGACTGGCTAGAATGATAGGGAGAGATAATGCAGAATGTTGGAGGGGATGCGGGAAAATGGGACACTGATGCATTGTTGGTGGAGTTGTGAACGAATCCAACCATTCTGGAGAGCAATCTGGAATTATGCCCAAAAAGTTATCAAATTGTGCATACCCTTTGATCCAGCAGTGTTTCTATTGGGCTTATATCCCAAAGAAATACTAAAGAAGGGAAAGGGACCTGTATGTGCCAAAATGTTTGTGGCAGCCCTGTTTGTAGTGGCTAGAAACTGGAAAATGAATGGATGCCCATTAATTGGAGAATGGCTGGGTAAATTGTGGCATATGAATGTTATGGAATATTATTGTTCTGTAAGAAATGACCAGCAGGATGAATACAGAGAGGCTTGGAGAGACTTACATGAACTGATGCTAAGTGAAATGAGCAGAACCAGGAGATCATTATACACTTCGACAACGATATTGTATGAGGATGTATTCTGATGGAAGTGGATTTCTTTGACAAAGACTCAGTTTGATAAATGATGGACAAAAGCAGCTACACCCAAAGAAAGAACACTGGGAAATGAATGTGAACTATTTGCTTTTTTGTTTTTCTTTTCAAGTTGTTTTTACCTTCTGAATCCAACTCTCCCTGTGCAACAAGAGAACTGCTTGGTTCTGCAAACATATATTGTATCTAGGATATACTGTAACATATCTAACATATATAGGACTGCTTGCCATCTAGGGGAGGGGATGGAGGGAGGAGGGGAAAAATCGGAACAGAAGCGAGTGCAAGGGATAATGTTGTAAAAAAAATTACCCTGGCATGGGTTCTGTCAATATAAAGTTATTATAAAATAAAATAAAATATTAAAAAAAAAAGGAAATAGGTGATTTCAGAAGGGAAGGCACTGGGTATGTTGTGGGGGTTGGGAGTGACAGAATTGTCATCGTCCCCATTTTTTATTGTTTCTTTTTGTATTTTTTAAATTTTATTTTATTTAATAATAACTTTATATTGACAGAATCCATGCCAGGGTAATTTTTTACAACATTATCCCTTGCACCCATTTCTGTTCCGATTTTTCCCCTCTCTCCCTCCAGCCCCTCCCCTAGATGGCAAGCAGTCCTATATATGTTAGATATGTTGCAGTATATTCTAGATACAATATATGTTTGCAGAAACGAGCAGTTCTCTTGTTGCACAGGGAGAATTGGATTCAGAAGGTAAAAATAACCCGGGAAGAAAAACAAAGATGCAGATAGTTCACATTCATTTCCCAGTATTCTTTCTTTGGGTGTAGCTGCTTCTGTCCATTTATCAATTGAAACTCAGTTAGGTCTCTTTGTCAAAGAAGTCTACTTCCATCAGAATACATCCTCATACAATATCGTTGTCGAAATATATAATGCCATTTTTTATTGTTGTGACTTATCTGTCATTTTCAAAGAGGAACAATGGCCTCACAGATGGAAGAGGGCTCTGGGTCTTGAAGGAATCCAAGAGTCAGAGGGAGGGGAGAGAACATTCCAAACATGGAGAAAAGCCAGAGAAAAGGCAGAGTCTAAGATGGGAGACCATCTGGGAGGAAGAGCCAGGAGGTCAGTGTCTCTAGATTGTAGACTACACCAAGTGGAGTTAGGTATAAGAAGGGACCAATCTATGAAGGACTTTAAAAAACCAAACAACATGTAAGTAACTATGTCCCTTTAAAATGTATACACAGTAGATGGAAGGTAATGGGAAGGTCCTGCTATGTGACAGCCTTTCAGATATTTAAAAGCTATTATTCCCCATCTTCACACACAGAGACTTCTCCTGGTTCTTTCCACTGGACCACAAATAATAGAGACTTAAGGATCTTCATCATTCTGGTCGCTCTCTTCTAAATCTTGTCCCTCTTGTTAATGACTCTGTTTAAATTGTGGCAACAATACCCCATACAAAAAAAGGTGGGGAGAGCAGAAACTGATAATTTTCCAAGAAGTTCTATTAGTAGGGTTTGGGGAAGATAATCAATCATACCTTGTCCCCTCTCTGAAGAATCCTTTGGTTGTGTGAATAGGTCAACTTTCTACTCGCTCACTATCTTGACTGCTTTTGGAGTACACTGAACTTGGGAAGTCTCTAATTCATTCAAGTCAATACTGACTGCAGAACTGTAGGGTATATGATGAGGGCATAGAAAAATTGGGAGGCAAGCCATAGTTTATTTAAAAATGGACCCTCTAAATGGTGGAAGAGTGAATGGATGCACCCAGTTATTAAAACAGAATTTTATCGGGAATAGGAGAACAACTAAGTCACTTCAGTGGTAGAGAGGCAGCTAGTAGCACAATGGATAGAGCCATGGATCTGGATGAATGCAGCCTCAGACATTTAATACTTAAACTCTGTTTGCCTCAGTTTTCTCAGCTATAAAATGGGAACAATAGCAGCCCCTACCGTATAGGGCGATTGTGAGCTGATGAATTGTAAAAAAATCACAAGGGCTGTAGAAGTAGTGCTCCCCCTTCTCTCCAGCAATCGGAGATACTGCTCTAGAGTTTGGTTAGTGAGCTCTGCTTGCAGTAGGGAGATAAGTGCTTGGCAGGGATTGCATCCTGGCCCCCAGCACAGACTCCAGAAGACAGAACATCCCAGCAGCCTCTTGTCTTCATGGCCCCCAAAGTCCCGGGAGATCATGTGTTAAGTTTTGCATGGGCCCCACGGCCGGCTGCCAAGTTTCTGTGGCTGGTGTCATAAGGGACCCAAAGGCCGTGGGGCAGGGGCAGTAGGGAAGGGGCAGGGGCAGTAGGGAAGGTGCCGGACTCTGGAAGACTCCCAGAGGTAGGAGAGCAGAGCTTGGGTCCAGCCTTCCTTTGTTGTCTGCAGCCGGGATCCAGAAGCTTTGATCTTGCTTCGGTGTCTGAGACATTCAGGACCTGGAGAAAAATCTGCTAAAGTCACTGATCCTCTGGAATTTGACCCAGTTGCTGTGCTAGGAAAATCACATATTATCAAAATTAATGCTTTCTGATAAAGAATTGTTTGCAGAAAACAAGCCCTGGCTCCCTCTTTCCCTTTCCTCATTCCTCTCTCCTTCTCTTTCTCCCACCAGCCCCCTACTTGTACTTATGCTATATATACTTGTCTGTGTTCAAATTCTTTCACTTCAGGAGGAAAAAACTCCTTGAGATCAGAAACATTTTTAATTGTTTTTGTCCCGGTAAACTCATTTTTAAATGGGTCTAGGGAATTCT